>NW_027472708.1:387500-398999 GCF_030347505.1 Rhynchophorus ferrugineus | reverse complement strand
ACTAAAGCGTCATATAAACGGAAAAAATATCAATGTCTCTTTTTTCTAATAGAAGTTGGTGGTTCTGAGAAGAACCTTTTTTTTTCATATAAATACAAAAAACGACCTTAATATAGGACAGCCGTAGCATTTATGCACGTTCGCCTCTAATGCGTCTGGCTAATTGAATGTCCTTAGGCATGATAGTTACTCGTTTAGCATGGATCGCACACAAATTGGTGTCTTCAAAGAGACCAACCAAATAGGCCTCGCTAGCTTCTTGCAAAGCCATCACTGCCGAACTTTGGAAACGTAAATCGGTCTTGAAATCCTGAGCGATTTCGCGAACCAATCGTTGGAAAGGCAATTTCCTAATCAATAATTCGGTACTCTTCTGATAGCGTCGGATTTCTCTTAGAGCGACCGTACCGGGTCTGTAACGATGCGGTTTTTTTAACACCACCGGTAGCGGGAGCGCTTTTCCTGGCTGCTTTAGTAGCCAATTGTTTTCTGGGAGCCTTACCTCCGGTTGATTTTCGAGCAGTTTGCTTGGTACGAGCCATCGTCTAAACGGGTCTGACTTCAAACGTGTAGGAAGAATTACAAGCGCAAGCACCAACGAACTTTTGGAAACTGATCGAAGGTGTCAAAGAAATCTCCCTTTTTAATAATGTGTGAAGATATTCTGATTGGTCCGGCTAGCATCTGTGGGCGGGACCCGATTCGAACTCAACAAAACCCATGGTAGGATTTGAAATTGAAATAGTTACCCGTAGTATTCGAGGTGTACGCTGCACAATTCGATTATAAATTTGCTTTCTTTTAATACTAAATTGAATAAATCATGACGGGCAGAGGTAAAGGTGGTAAAGGTTTGGGAAAAGGAGGCGCTAAGCGGCATCGTAAAGTGCTTCGTGATAATATCCAAGGTATTACGAAACCCGCCATCAGAAGATTGGCTAGGCGGGGTGGAGTTAAACGTATATCCGGTCTAATTTATGAAGAAACCAGAGGTGTATTAAAAGTATTTTTGGAAAACGTTATCAGAGACGCCGTCACTTATACCGAACACGCCAAAAGGAAAACCGTTACTGCCATGGATGTAGTATACGCCCTCAAACGCCAAGGACGAACCCTATACGGATTTGGCGGTTAAATAAAGTATTATATATGCTGACCAATTAAAACAGAACAACGTATCTATTCAACTAAAGAAAACAACGGTTCTTTTCAGAGCCACAAATTTACTAGCATAAAAAAAGAAATTTATTATTCGAAAATGGACTAAGATGACGTTAAATTTTATTAAATATCTGCTCCTTTCATCTAAGATTTACTTGTAAAGTAACAAATATACTGCATTATAATAGACGATCGTAATATAAAAAGATAGATAAAGTTTAAAATAAGATTTCATAATAAATGTTAGGTTAATGACAAGAATGTAAATGATGGTGAACAATCGAATACCGAATCTTCGTTGAAGCTTTAATATAGTTTTCCTTTAGAGAGAAAATACTCCGAGATAAACTTCGCGTCGATGAGCTTGGAGAATCCTTAAGATTTCAAAGAAGGTACGGTAGTTCTACGCACGTATGTATGGAGATCGCGTTCCATGTATTTATTGACTTTAGATAACTATTTATGAAAACAGATTTCAACTAAAGAAGCAAAATATACTATAATATATATGAGCATTGTATCGATACAGAAGGGTTTGACACGATATTCTTATAGACGTCTCGATATCGTTGCTCACCCGATACGTTCGATTGTAACCCAGAGTTCGGATGGTGTTAAGAAACCGTTAAATAAGAAGTATATTAGTATAGGATCGGTTAATTTTCATGTCATTGTTTTCTTACAGTTAATTCGACAACGGTACGTTTCGATATAGATTCGTTTTGGACAACGAACAATCTGTACCGCATCAATTAGGAATAATATGTCTCGTTTCTCCAATAATAGCATTAGATCTGTACGGAATTGCATTTATATCAAAAGACGATATATCGGGGGACGTAGATTTGAAAAGATATATTTTCATAGTTATAACCGAAAGTCTATAACTCGAATGTAAATTGGTAGTTTCGACGGAATCGAGAGCAACGCTTGATTTTGTGCTTCCTTCTAAGACGATAGTCAACGTAAAATTTATTGGTAAAGTTTGCTACTTCTACTACGTTTTATCTTTTAACGCCTCGAACATAAATCGTATGATATTCTAAAGGATTTATGTATTTAATATGAGAAATAAGTAAACGGTTCCAAGCTCGATGAACGTTTCGACGAAGCCGGAATATGGAACGTCGTTCGCGCTCGACCGTTCAGTCCTCCGTTCGGCTCATATCATATAGGGTACGCATTAAATGAGAGCGACCGCCAGACAGTTAAAATACGCGAACGAGAAGCATACGCACGTACGTAACTTTGTCAAACGAATCGTGATTAGAACGTTCTTATAAGAAAATTAAGAAATTATATCAGAATGTCGGACGTCGATATTAGCGGACAAGCGGTTTCTCCTTCGTCGAATCAAGGGAGTGGAGGAAATTCCGCCGCCGTTGTTAACGCATCGTCAACAGGCACACCGGCCGGGTCGAATTCATCTTCGGTGTCGGCTACGGGAGCCGCATCAGCTACAGCCGGTAGCGCAGGTTCGTCTGCAGGAGGGAAGAAAGAAAAATCCACTTCGAGCAAGGCGAAGAGTTCTAAATCGAAAGTTAGTCATCCTCCGATCGCTGATATGGTAACGAGTGCAATTAAAGGATTGAAAGAGAAAGGCGGAACTTCCTTCAGAGCTATTAAAAAATACATAGCGGCCAATTACAAAGTGGATGCTGACAAATTATCGCCCTTTATAAAGAAATATATAAAGACGTGGATCGCTTCGGGTGTTTTGGTACAAACGAAGGGCAAAGGAGCTTCCGGATCATTTAAATTAGCGGCTTCGGCACGTAAAGCAGGAGGTACGACAGCCGCAGGTACGAAGAAAAGAAAAACGGCCACTGCCAAAACCGGACAGAAAAATAAACGAAAACCAGTAGGAGGTGCCGCGACAGCTACGACAGCCGGTGGTAAAAAAGCGTCTGCCAAAAAAACCTCAGAGAAAACGGAAAAAAAGACGACCGCCGCCTCCGCCTCAACTAAGAAAACCACAGCTAAAAGTAAGAAAGGTGAATCTGCAACTTTGGCCGAGAAAAAAGCTTCTGCCAAAAAAGCCGTCGAAAAGAAAACAGGAAAGAAATCTACCGCCGCCACGACTACGTCCGCTTCCAATGCCGCCGCTAATAGTTCATCTTCGAAAGCAGCAAAAAGCAACACGGCCGCAAGATCCCCGAAATCGCCTTCCAAAGCGAAAAAATCTAATAAAGCCGGACCTACGAAAAAGCCCAAGGCGCCTAAACCGAAAAGTGCTAAGACGACGACCTCAACTGTTCGTGTTGCCGCTGGTGAAGGTGCGAAAACTAAAAAACCAGTATCACCAAAGAAAAAGAAATAAAACTATTTCTACTACGTATGACGATATATTAAACAGGCGACACATTTCATCGTCAGATCAAGAAGACACGGAGTTGAAAATTACAAATATCCCGACACTCCTGGACGTGCTACGACTTCCCTAAAAAATACGTTCGTCCAAGACCGTATTTTTTTAATAGAAAAAAAAACGGTTCTTTTCAGAACCACAATATAACTTTATAAAAGAAAGAATATTTATATAATTTATTTATTATCTTATTATTACTTAAATGATTATTTTCTAGATAGAGCCGTAACTAATTAGGGAACCGATCGATCGATACTCTAAAACAGTAATAAAGGAATATTCAGTACAGATCAGATTATTTATAAATTTTCTAGTTAATATTTATTCTTTAATAAGAACGCGTATTCTAACTTCTTTTTTATACGATTTTGTTGGCCCTGAAAAGGACCGATATTAAAGGGCGTATGCAAAACTTTAAACGGTTTGCGTTATCTATTTGGTTTTGCTGTCTGTCTTTTTAGGCAATAATACTGCTTGAATGTTAGGCAAGACGCCGCCCTGGGCAATAGTAACGCCAGATAACAGTTTATTCAATTCCTCGTCGTTTCTGATGGCCAATTGTAAATGCCTAGGGATAATCCTTGTTTTCTTGTTGTCTCTAGCGGCGTTACCCGCCAACTCGAGAACTTCGGCCGCCAGATATTCCATTACGGCAGCTAAGTAAACGGGAGCACCGGCCCCTACGCGTTCGGCATAATTTCCTTTCCTTAGAAGTCGGTGAATACGACCGACAGGAAATTGTAATCCCGCACGATTGGAACGAGACTTCGCCTTTCCCTTCACTTTTCCGCCTTTACCACGTCCGGACATGTTAATCTCGATCGTTGTTAGATACTGCTCACCTTTAAATCAAAAACGGTACTGGAAATTTCTTACAGATCGGCCTGGAATTTTGTCCGCGAGCCAAACTCGTTATATCATACGCGACCAATCAGACTCTAACTCGGGCTATGGGCGGGGCTTAGAAGTGTTCCTTCGAATGTTATAAGTTCTAGAATTAAAGGCATTTTTTTAGTTAAGTACTCTTTGAGGTACGTGAGACGTCGGGATTTTTATTTCGAAATGCCACCGAAGACAAGCGGTAAGGCGGCCAAGAAAGCCGGAAAAGCCCAGAAAAATATCTCTAAGAGCGACAAGAAAAAGAAGCGCAGGAGGAAGGAAAGCTATGCGATTTACATATACAAAGTTTTAAAGCAGGTTCATCCCGATACGGGTATCTCCAGCAAGGCCATGTCGATCATGAATTCTTTCGTGAACGATATATTCGAAAGGATAGCCGCCGAAGCGTCGCGTCTCGCCCATTACAATAAGAGATCAACGATCACGAGCAGAGAAATCCAAACCGCCGTTAGGTTATTGTTACCCGGTGAGTTGGCTAAGCACGCCGTTAGCGAAGGTACCAAAGCAGTCACCAAATATACCAGTTCTAAGTAAATTAATTCACATACCTATGTGTGTTTCAATATACTACTTACCTGCAAAATCGGTTCTTTTCAGAACCACAATTGGATATACATTTTAAAAAATGAAATGTTAAACAGTAGCTGACATTTTATAAAAACAGAATTTTCAGATATATATATATATATTGTAGTTATTGTATTGAATTATATTATATCATTATAATCTGTTATATAGTAAGTATATAGAATAAGTTTTGTAAAAATGGTACGGCCCGAGATTGTTATTTAAAAATAAGGTAAAGTATTTCTGGAGTGACTTCGAAAATATGTGTATTCATTTTTATTACGTTTATGACTATATGATAATTAATTTATTTTTCCTAACTGTGGCTAATTGTGGATTGTGGCTAATTTCTACACGATAAGTATTAATCACGGGAACGTCTCGAAATGAACAAATAGGAACTGTAATTAATCAAGAATTTAGAATGGAACTATCGTCCTAATATAATGAGGATCGTCAAAGAGAAGATACTTTTTTTTTCGTTTACTAGGTTGACCTTGCTTGGGGACAGTGGAACTCAGTGGAAAATCGCTGATGGTGGGTGAGGAGGATAGGCCTGTGGTCAGAATCGATATCTTGGAGTACTTGCAGGTCAGAGGCTTGATTCGAATTTTGATAGATAAAAAAGTCAATTATTGTCGGTCGATTGGAGGAGTAGTGAGTTGGTTCGCTTGGAGCAATAAGCCCAAGTTCCAACTCATCTATTATCCCGGCCGATAGTAATTCTTCCAATAGCTGTGTGGTTGATGGCGTTGAAAATGGCCTGAAAATCTCCTTGGTCATCTGAATATGTTCCGAAGAGTATTTCGCCAATGGAGATCGGGTTCGTGTTCTAGTGGAATCCAGACCAGCCAGACGACTGTTATCTTGAGTTCCCCGTACATGAGTGGGGGGAGGAATTGGTCTTTTGGGTTTGGTTGTTTTTGGAGTAGGTCGGCACTTGCATCCCGAGTAATTTGCGGTGTATGGTTCTCAACAGTTGGTGCATTTCGGCGGGGAATTTCTGTCTTTGGGACTTGACGTAGGCCGGAGTGGCTTTACAGTTGGCCGATGAATGACCGTAGAATTGGCAGTTAAAACGTTGAACGCGCCTGCCGTTGCCGCGCTGGGCTTGGACTTTTACCACCTGATTCATTAGGCGGTCGACCGCGAAGATACGGCGTTCCTCTCGAGGAACCGACCAACATGGATTGGATTGAAACCGAGCTTCATGAGCGCGGTTCGGACTTCGAGTTACCATTACGTCGAGAGAGAAATATAATATATTAGCTGACCCCGCAGACACTCCGTACCCTGTACTCAATGGATAAATAAAGGATTCATTCTATCAAATTCTTCGTTCAAATCACTTTCGAATCATCCTTAGGAACATTCTGATATCGGAAAACCTTATCCGTAGTCGATAAACGATATCTAACGGATGAATTATAGAAAATGGCCAATAAGCGGCAAATATCCGATCGTAAGGGTGCACCATCGTTTCGGCGAATCATTCTTTTGGAATCTTACGTTCTACAAGCAAAACATTTATTCATAGGTATATACCGATAATAACGAACGGGCCGACGTAACAACCTAAAATGTCCTGAAATACGTGAGAACAGTTTTACTCCGATCGCCGTATCGATATGTGACAGTATCCATCCTATGAAGGATCTTTACATTCTACTAGCATAATTTTATGGATCGGAATTTTCCGACTTTTAAAGAACGTGATCGGCAGTCTAGAAACGGCCTGAGGACGTATTAACACGAGAGGTTAAAATTATTGCTTTAGAAGTTCACGTTGTCTAAAGCTAAAGTTTATTCATCGGAACATTCCGATAATAACGAGAACGGGCAGACGTAAAAACGAAAAATTTGCGCAACGTCCGTATAAACGATCTGTTCTAAAACACCCATACATTTCCGATAGCTGGCGAGAGACCCGCGCTTAAATCGTGTGCGCTTCTACGTGGGGCGATACGAGAGACGGATACGACGGGTCGGGTCGACCGGCGCTGTGACACTTTTACCGAGTGGCTTTTGATCAGCGAAGGTGGTATTACATATTATATGTTAATATATAAGATCCGAACCGTATTTTTTTATTTATCTAAATAAAAAGCGTATTTCGTCGTGTTATTATATATTCGTAACGCTCTCGCGATTTTGTATCGTCGTTTCGTTGTTCTTCCTGGTCGGTTTTTTTCGATATATCGGGAAGCGTACGACGACGACGACGGTATCACTGCGAGATCGCGAATTCGGCGGGAACATTCGGCTTCGTTAGAAGAAGATGATCCACGATTCATATGCGATTGGAATTATTATTTTTATGGACGTATCGGTTTTTCATCGGAACGTTCATAAAACAGCAACACATTTTGCGATAGCTCTCTGCTCTCCGAGCGAGAATAAAATAAAAAATCACGAAACGTTTCTCGTACGAGGTTTCCTTGTCGCTTTATATATTTCTATCTAGCGAAGGGTTCGGAGAGAATGTTTTTCGAGGTCTTATAAACGCCGAACGATATTTTGCGGCATCCAATTTTCGACGTAGTCGACGATCGTCGTCGATAATCGAGATAATTGGGTGCCTAGTCGATCGGTTGTGTATAAAAAAAACAAAAGATGTGTCTAAGATGATGATATCGTTTTGTTTTATTAGACAACTAATATTAAAATGTAAGAGCGTGGCGCCTCGGACCGGTTTTTCCGTCGTCTAGGCGCGCTATCATGCACCTCCTTTTTATTAGTCGTCGATATATATTATATATCGTCGTCTTACGCACACGTTTCTTTATAAGTCAAACTTATAAAATAAACTGTGTCTGTATTTGTTTTATCTGCTTCGTGTCGATAAAATAATAAGAACAGTTCCCTGGTTGATCCTGCCAGTAGTCATATGCTTGTCTCAAAGATTAAGCCATGCATGTCTCAGTACATACCGAATTAAGGTGAAACCGCGAAAGGCTCATTAAATCAGTTATGGTTCCTTAGATCGTACCCACAATTACTTGGATAACTGTGGTAATTCTAGAGCTAATACATGCAAACAGAGCTCCGACCAGAGATGGAAGGAGTGCTTTTATTAGATCAAAACCAATCGGTTTCGGGTTCGCGCTCGTCATCGTACAACTTGGTGACTCTGAATAACTTTAAGCTGATCGCACGGTCTCGCACCGGCGACACATCTTTCAAATGTCTGCCTTATCAACTGTCGATGGTAGGTTCTGCGCCTACCATGGTCGTAACGGGTAACGGGGAATCAGGGTTCGATTCCGGAGAGGGAGCCTGAGAAACGGCTACCACATCCAAGGAAGGCAGCAGGCGCGCAAATTACCCACTCCCGGCACGGGGAGGTAGTGACGAAAAATAACGATACGGGACTCATCCGAGGCCCCGTAATCGGAATGAGTACACTCTAAACCCTTTAACGAGGATCAATTGGAGGGCCAGTCTGGTGCCAGCAGCCGCGGTAATTCCAGCTCCAATAGCGTATATTAAAGTTGTTGCGGTTAAAAAGCTCGTAGTCGAATTTGTGTCTCGCGCCGCCGGTTCATCGTTCGCGGTGTTAACTGGCGTGTTTTTCGCGAGACGTCCTGCCGGTGGGCTTAGTCGTGTCGCGTCGCCGTCGCGCGTGCGTTTCGGCGTGCGTGTTGTGCGCGTCGTGGTTACGACGGCCCAACTCAATCCTGCCGCGGTGCTCTTTACTGAGTGTCGAGGTGGGCCGGCACGTTTACTTTGAACAAATTAGAGTGCTCAAAGCAGGCTAAAATTTCGCCTGAATACTGTATGCATGGAATAATGGAATAGGACCTCGGTTCTATTTTGTTGGTTTTCGGAACCCCGAGGTAATGATTAATAGGAACGGATGGGGGCATTCGTATTGCGACGTTAGAGGTGAAATTCTTGGATCGTCGCAAGACGAACAGAAGCGAAAGCATTTGCCAAAAACGCTTTCATTGATCAAGAACGAAAGTTAGAGGTTCGAAGGCGATCAGATACCGCCCTAGTTCTAACCTTAAACGATGCCAGCTAGCGATCCGTCGACGTTCCCTAATATGACTCGACGGGCAGCTTCCGGGAAACCAAAGCTTTTGGGTTCCGGGGGAAGTATGGTTGCAAAGCTGAAACTTAAAGGAATTGACGGAAGGGCACCACCAGGAGTGGAGCCTGCGGCTTAATTTGACTCAACACGGGAAACCTCACCAGGCCCGGACACCGGAAGGATTGACAGATTGAGAGCTCTTTCTTGATTCGGTGGGTGGTGGTGCATGGCCGTTCTTAGTTGGTGGAGCGATTTGTCTGGTTAATTCCGATAACGAACGAGACTCTAGCCTGCTAACTAGGCGCTTTTTGACATCCTAAAGGCCCGCCGGCCGCGTTGCTTTCGGGTTTCGCGGTTCGTGCGCGGTTTTTACTGTCGGCGTACAAACTATTCTTCTTAGAGGGACAGGCGGCTTCTAGCCGCACGAGATTGAGCAATAACAGGTCTGTGATGCCCTTAGATGTTCTGGGCCGCACGCGCGCTACACTGAAGGAATCAGCGTGTCTTCCCTGGCCGAGCGGCCCGGGTAACCCGCTGAACCTCCTTCGTGCTAGGGATTGGGGCTTGCAATTGTTCCCCATGAACGAGGAATTCCCAGTAAGCGCGAGTCATAAGCTCGCGTTGATTACGTCCCTGCCCTTTGTACACACCGCCCGTCGCTACTACCGATTGAATGATTTAGTGAGGTCTTCGGATCGACACGCGATGGCGTTTCGGCGTCGTCGATGTGTAGGAAAAGATGACCAAACTTGATCATTTAGAGGAAGTAAAAGTCGTAACAAGGTTTCCGTAGGTGAACCTGCGGAAGGATCATTACAGTGTGTTGTTATGCCTATATATATATAATAGGTAAACGTACAAGTCTGTAAAAATCATTGTCGAACGTTAAAGAGCCATCTACGAAGTTCGGAAGTTCCGATCGAATTTCGACGTCGTCAACGTAGCTGTTTTCGGGTACCTATAATATATGGTTTTAAAAGATGTACGCCCGAAAGCGGAGATATATACGATGAAGATGTTGTTATATAGGACGACGAGTAATAATCGTCGGCCTACGACGGATTTCGTTATAAATGGACAAATCGAGCGCAAAATAAAACGATTTTGCCAATTATATTTCTAATCGACGTTTCGATCCTCATATCGACGAACATATACGATGATCGGTAATGTGATTAGTTTACGAAAATCTTATCACCCTTCGTTTGTTTCATTCCAAAAGGGTGAGATTTAGTTTACGAAAATATTGCCAAACTATGATCAGCGTATGCTCTTTTGTTGTCGTACGAGGTGAGACGACGAAAATTTACAACGAACGTCACCATTTCGAGTAGTCTGTCTCCGCTCCTCTCGTTGTGTGTAGTGGAGAAGACGAAAATAAACCGTAAGAGCGTTTTAAAGTCGACGGCGGCTGCGAAAGGGGCGCAAGCGCTGTCTATGACGTGAGCGCGCGTCGTCGTCGTCGTCGTCGTCTTATAATAGAAACGTTTCGATATGCGTTTAAAACCTAACTTAAAAAAAGATTACCCTAAACGGTGGATCACTTGGCTCGTGGGTCGATGAAGAACGCAGCTAATTGCGCGTCAACTTGTGAACTGCAGGACACATGAACATCGACATTTCGAACGCACATTGCGGTCCTGGGATCTCATACCCGGACCACTCCTGGCTGAGGGTCGTATCTCATTTCAAGACTGCTCGGATTTTCTTTGATCTTCGCGATCGACGAGAAATGTCTGAGCGTGCTGAGCGTATAAGCGCGATTCGATCGCGACGTTCTAAAACGTGACAGCGGACCCGTACGTGTGACCTAACTCTCTCGTACGGGTCGTACGAATATGAAAGGGATGAGACGTGTTTAAAACGGTCGTTCGCACGTTTTTGTGATAAACGTAGCGCGCACCATTAATACGATCGTCGTATCCGATAAAATTAGTTTTTAATCGACGTCGGATCGTAGGTGCGTTGTCTCTCGAATACGAGGGAGAAAACACCGTTTTTCGACGGCGCGTCTTTTCCATTCTAAACTTTTATATTTCGTATTGGCTCCTAATCTTCATTATTATGATGATTACGAGCGCCACGCATATTAAACTAGCGACCTCAGAGCAGGTGAGACTACCCGCTGAATTTAAGCATATTACTAAGCGGAGGAAAAGAAACTAACTAGGATTCCCTTAGTAGCTGCGAGCGAACAGGGATTAGCCCAGCACCGAATCCCGCGACCGACATCGGGCGCCGGGAAATGTGGTGTTCGGGAGGGTCCATTATCTCGACGTTACGTCGCGCGTCCAAGTCCATCTTGAACGGGGCAACAGCCCATAGAGGGTGCCAGGCCCGTAGCGACCGTGACTGACGGCGAGAGGATCTCTCCTTAGAGTCGGGTTGCTTGAGAGTGCAGCCCTAAGCGGGTGGTAAACTCCATCTAAGGCTAAATATAACCACGAGACCGATAGCGAACAAGTACCGT